>NW_026555247.1:8270000-8275000 GCF_021234165.1 Pteronotus mesoamericanus
ATCTTTCCCAATAAACATTATTCCTATTTCAAGAGCTAACTAGAGCTTATGGTCAGTAGAGCAGCAAAACATCAATTAAGATACAGGTGTTAATAGAAGGGTTGTTTTTTTTTTAAAGAAAAACTCATTTAATCACAACAATCAAAGGTGGCGTTCGATGCTCAAGTCACAAACTACTCTTTCTCGCTCCTGTCATCACAGTGATTGGAAAATCTTCACTAACCTGAAATGCCAGAACTAATGACCAGATTTAATATGACTTCATAAATAATTTAATAATAATAGACTTAGAGTATCTCATTCCCTATTCTGATTGGTGGAAAATCAATTGCACTGTGCCTGGAAATGACTGACTTCCCATTAGAGTTTTTCCTAATTGCAGACAAACACAACATCTTCATCCTTCAGTGGTGCCAGACAGCAAAGCAAAAAGTTATTTTTACAATAAATTTTAGTTCTTGTAAACCGTTAACAACAGTCATTTTTATCTCTTCTAAATCAGTTTTGACCACAGTAAGTAATGAGTCTGTTGGTACACAGTATCTCTGGTTTCATATGACAAAGCTTAACACATGAGTTGTTAACTACCTGTAATGACACTTGGTTGATTAATGCTTCAGTGACACCCAATTTGATCTCATGTCCACTATTAAAGTACAGCCAGATCCAGTACATCCAAGCATTCAGCGAGAGTGGTGAGGCTTTGACTTCTGGTCAAGATGGAGGCGTACCTAAGCATGCTTCGCCTTCTCATGCAAACACAAAGAAGTACAGCTAGACCTCAAAACAAGTAACACCCAGAACCGTCAGAAAATCAAGCTCTATGGAAGTTTGACAACCAAGGATTTAAAGAAGTCACTTTCATCCAGGTGAGTAGGAGGGGCAGAGACACAGAGACGGGCAGAGAGTGCAAAGACATGACGTGATGCAGAGAGGCAGCAGCAGTGGCGAAATGGGTGGTCCCACATTCACATGTGTTGCATAAAAATCAGGAGGGATGCCTTGGGAGCCAGTGATCCCAGCTCCAGACCAGACCACAAAGACCGGGGTTCTAGTGCCAGGAAGACAATTTCCCATAACTTCTAGCTATAAAAACCAGTGGGGGTTGGGGCAGTGGAAGAAACTGCTGGATTTTCAGGAGACTCCACATAAAGGGTCTGCATGGACTCAAAATGTACACAGATCCAGCCCCTCTGGAATTCAGCACCAGGGTGACAGCTGAAAGGGCGCCAGTCACACAGGGTGAGTGCCAGACAAACATCCAGAAGCCAGGCAATTGCATTGAGCTCTTTCCGAAAGCTCTCACCGACACAGAGCTACAAAGTAGTGATGCAGGTTGCCCTGCCTTGGTGATTACCTAAGGCTCTGCCCCACTGAATTTACAGGTGCTTTTTCTACAGCAGGCCATGCTACTAAGACAGGGAGTCAAAGCAGCTCTACCTAGTGCACATAAACAAACACAGGAAGGCTGCCAAAACTGAGGAAACAAAGAAATATGGCCCAAATGAAAGAACAGAACAAAACCCCAGAAAAGGGACTAAGCGAAACAAAGATAACAAACCTATAAGATGCAGAGTTCAAAACACTGTCGATCAGGATGCTCAAAGAACTCATTGAGTATGGCAACAACATAAGGGAAGAATTGAAGCTTACACTAAATGAAATAAAGAAAGTCTACAGGTGACCAAGACTGAAGGGGAGGAAACTGTGATTCATATCAATGATTTGGAACATAAGGAAGAAATAAGCATTCAACCAGAACAGCAAGAAGAAACAAGAATTCAAGAAAACGAAGATAGTATAAGAGTCCTCTGGGAAGTCTCCAAAAATACCAATATTTGAATCATACAGATGCCAGAAGGAGAAGAGGAGGAACAAGAAATTGAAAACTTACTTGAAAAAACAATGAAAGAAAATCTGTAATTTGGTAAAGGAAATAGATATACAGAGAGTCCTAAAAAAGTTCAACGTAAATAGGACCACACCAAGACACATTAAAATGCCAAAGGTTAAAGGGAGAGAATTTTAAAAGCAGCAAGAGAAACACAGAGAGTTACGTACAAAGGTCTTCCCGTAAGTCTATCAGCTGATTTCTCAAAAGAAAATTTGAGGCAAGAAGGGACTGGCAAGAAGTATCCAAAGTGATGAAAAGCAAGGACCTACAACCTAGATTACTCTATCCAGCAAAGCTATGACTTAGAATACGCAGATGAAGTGCTTATCAGACAAGGTAAAGCTAAAGAAGTTCATCACCACCAAGCTATTATTACATGAAACATTAAAGGGACTTATTTAAGAAAAAGAAAATCAAAACCATGAACATTAAAATGGCAACAAATTCACAACTATCAATAACTGTATCTAAAAATACAAATGAAGGAAATAACCAGAACGGGAATAGAATCATAGTTATGGAGATTATTTGGAAGGTTATCAGCTGAAGAGAGGAAGGGGGAGAATGGGCAGAAAGGTGCAGGGAATATGAAACAATTGGTAGGTACAAAGTAGGCAGAGGATGTTAAGAAAACTATAGGAAATGGAGAAGCCAAGGAACTTATATACACAATCCATGGACATGAACTAAGGGGGGGACTGCTGGAGGGAATTGGGATACTGGGCAGAGGGGGCAAAAAGGGGGGAAATTGGTACAACTGTAATAGCATAATTAATAAAATATATTTTTTAAAGAGCACAGCCATGTAATATAATTTAGTGTTCAAAGATTTTAGAAAAGAGGTAAAATCAATTTTGAAGGCCATTCACACTTTTAAAGGTAAGACTGATCATACAATTCAGGCATATTTTTTCCCTTGGAGTTTTAAGGAATTAATTTGTTTTTCACTAACATCTACTAGAAGCTGTATTTTGGCATTTGTGCTTACAAGTTAATAAAGCTGTTTTGTCTCCAAATAAATCAGTTGCCTTCAGTGAATATTTCAGGGTGGGGGAAATCTGATTTCAATGCTATAAAATCAGGGGCAAGAAAATATAACTAGAGTGAACCCAAAACTGGAAGAGTGAAAGGCTATGGATTCTTGTTCCTATTCTCTATCTCTAGTTTTGACAAATGGGCAACTTATAAAATTGTACACATAACTGTGCTGCAGAATGAATTCACACATATACCAAAACATAACATTTTATTTAGGGGAATAAAAATTAGATAAACGAGTGTCACCAATGAAACAAAACACACACACAAAAAGTGGTGAACTACTACGAATAACTGCATTCTGCTCACCTCACACAGAATTCAAATTAGAAACCATTACTGCATCGAAGACTTGCTCTCAATAGCAGTTAAGCTTCTTTGAACGGATTCCCTATTGTATAAAATGTGTGCCAGTCTTTGACTGCCAAAGTCAATTAGTCACATTCATTATGCCTCTATTTATTAATGTACACTTTATAATGCATGTGATGATGGAACAAAAGAAAGTTATGAAATATCAAATATGTGTTATGATTAAAATCAGAGCAAGTAAAGTAATGATTTTTGGTCTTAACTGGTTAGAAAGCCACTATAGAGATTAGATTAGTGGTGACAGATTTAGAATCTTTTCCAAAACATAATCCTTATAGTTCAGATTTTGCAATAGAAAAAGTATGCAATTGGTTACAGGTTATTGGTTCCAGCCATTATATTCATGAGAATATTGTGTTTCTGTCTCCTGAAATCTAAATATACAATATAATCTTAACAGATGCAATTTAAATCTGTATTGTACTGTTATAATAAAATTGGGCAGCATAAGGCTATTTAGTGATATAGGGTTCAGAGTTAATTCAATGATGCTAAGAATGACTGACTGGTATTAAAAATCAGCAAATAATTAAACCTTATGCTAAAATGAATGAAGAACAATGTTGGCATCCTGGCAGGGTAGGTTTTGGTGGAATTTACTGTCTAGCTGCCACCCCTAAACCTTCCACATGACACAAAAACTATAATTTGTTTCCCTGTAATAAAAAGTGTTACATTCTTTATTTCTCCTCAGTTATTGCAGTATAAAGGTTGACATACACCAGGTCATACGATTCCTACAGTTCCTTTTTTTGGGTGGGAAGGGGGTGGAGGGCAAAGTGAAGGGTACATGCATTACTTGATGTCATACGAAAGATTATTTGTTGCTTGTTGGTATTAAAATTCAAATTTACAGAGTGATAATGTGGATTCACTAGAACCTTTAAAGTTTGAGGGGAAAACCACATACCCATGAAGGCCCGAAATTAAAATAGGCAAATACAGTTGTCAAGCTTCCTAGGATTAGCTTCTAAAATGCTGCTTGTGGCTCTACCCCAGTAGTCCCTACTTTCCAAAACCCATCTGGCTTCCTGAGCCTATTGCTGACTTTGGCAAGCTATTCTATATTCCATCTACCTTGTTTAAAGAAACTTCCCTTGAAATTGCTAAAATGTGATAGTCCAGTTCAGTCCTCCATTTCAGTCATGACCCCTATGCTTTCAAATTAGTTTCTATTTCAAAAAGCTTACTGGCATCAAACTGATTTCCTTTTAGGAATATTATTTCCTTCTACTAAATCCCCACTTAGCTTTTCTTTCCCCTGAGCTAAACAGACCTGATTTATCAGTCTTCAAATTGCATTCTTAAAGCACTTTTTAGTACCTAAGCACCCAGGTACTGTGGTGATAGACATTACTAAATGCATTTTAGAGTAGGTAAGACATGAAAGAGAATGTGTAGAAAGCTGACATGCTACACAAAAATTTCAAATATAAATGGAAAGAGAGTTCCTTTAGTTCCATTTCCATTCTGAGTAGGAGCGGATCTTGTTTATTCTTAAATCTTCCCTAAAGTCTCAGCTATCTTTTCTGGGTTACGCAGCCATCCGAACCAAGTTTTGAACATGAATTATGAAGCTTACTCGAGGATGCAGCATGCAACACACACCCTTACACATAAGATTCACCACTATTAAGCAGACACCCTGTCAAAGTTGTGTGAATAAGATTACCAAGGAACGGAAGTCACGTGGTGC